>NC_053125.1:33475651-33490651 GCF_010015445.1 Perca fluviatilis
ATACACACACACACACACACAAACACACACACATACACAAACACACACAAAAACACACATCATATAAAACAGTAAATAAGTTAATTATTTTATATTTTATGTCTGTGCCAAAAATACTTTCCAAACCTATTAACATACAAACTATAGGAAAGGCGGCTGCGAGTGGAAGCCAAAGGGGGCAGGCCGATACACCTGCCCGCCGGGACACACCACACACACACAAACCACCACAAGCAGAACACACCACACCTAAACACACACACACACACACCAAACCACACACACACACCACACACCTGAACACCTGAACCTGAGACACACACACAAACACTAAGACACCACCACCAAACTCACGGAACACGGGCACCACACACGCACTGATACACAGAGACACACACACACACCGTTTGCACAGGCACGCACACACACACACACACACACACAAACGCACTACATACACAAACACACACTAAGACGCACATCATATCGATGATATGGATTAATTTTTCTTATGTTTGTCTGTGTAGAATCTTTCGAACCTTTTACTTGTTGCCTTCATCGTGCGATGGGGGTGAAGTCGGGGGACGGGCGTTTCTCTCGTTTCTGGCGGGGCGGGCGGGGCGCGCCTCTTCTCAGGGTCGGAGTCCTCCTCATATGCATAAGTATATATATTATATGTCACTGTGTATATATGTATCCAACCCATGTCAGTGTATATTATATTGTATATATGTATCCATGATGTGTTGCTGTTTCCCTGATTTCTTCCCTCTGTACGTCCATTCATCTTCCTCCATGTTAATAAGATCACTCCCCTTCAACTGTCCATTCGTCAAGGCCAGTCCATTCCATCCATTCCATTTCACATGTGTCCTCCTTTTTTTTTGGCATGTCTGTGTTTCTCGTCTCTTCACACAGTGTGTAAGCAATTGTATGTATGTAATAGCGTGTAATAATATGTGCATTGTCTCTGGAAACGTCTGCCCTGTCTCTTCCATTCACTCTCTCCATGGCTATCATCCCTGCCTGCCAATGTCTCTCTCATACGCCTGTCTCTCTCTGCCCATGTCCTCTTCCTGTCTGTGGCCCCTGTCTCTGTCCTTATGCCATCCTTTTTCTTTCGGGCCTTGTCTCTGTCGCTAACCTGCTCTCTCCCTGAAATCGTCCCTCTCTCTCCCCATCTCTGTCTCTCTCCTGTCTCTCTCTCTCTCTCCGCTCCTCTCTCTGTGTGCCTGTACCTGTGCTCTTTCTGTCTCCGCTTTCGCTTGTTTGGCTGTTGGTGAATGAAGTGCATGTTGGTATGGAACAAGGCGTTGTGAAATGCAAGGGTTAAAAGCATGACAAAATACGTATTGCTTAAACTAGAACAAACAACCATATAGAAACAACAACAAAAATGTACATCTAAATATAATAATAAAGTTAACAGGTTATTGTGTTTCTATGTCTTTGGATGTCTCTGTCGTGTTTCTCATTCTCTCTCCCTCCAGGGGCATTAAGGGCCGATAATGCTGCCTCTCTATGTATCGTCTGTCCTGCTCTCTCTATTCTCTCTCTCTCTCTATCTTTAATTTTTTTATTTTTTTTTTTGCTTTATTAGCTGTACATGTGTGTTTTGTAAGTTAAAAACAAAGAAAAATCTTACCTACAACCAACAAAAAGGGAGTTAATGTATTAATATAGTAAGTAAGCTGGTTATTTTTTATTTTAGTGGGGATGCAAAGTCTCATTATGTGCATCAAAGGGAAGGGTACATTAATAATATTATATTTTTTTTTTTTTTTTTTTTTTTTTTTTTTTTTTTTTTTTTTTATATATAGATAAGTAGAGAATAAAGAAGGGTCAGTTATACAGACTTTTTCTATTTATTGATCCTTGTATTGTGGCAGGAGAAGACATATGCGTGATTTTATCTCCCCCTAATAGAAAAGGAAGCTTGTTGTCCTCAGTGTAGGTAGTGAAGCCTGCTATATGTTTTTCACATTTATGGAAATATTTTGGTTCTTAAAGGACAAAACGAGCCTAGGGGTTATTACCTGATGTGTACCTACTCTGTCTCTCTCTGGGACATGTTTTCATGCTAATCCAATGAGTTTGGAGCTTTGACGAGGCTAGCGCGGACCGCTGGTTAGCTTACAATGCTAGTTATAAGGGGCATGGGGACACTCAAATTAAATCATTATCTAATACCGCTAAAAACCCTCGAAATATCACCACACCATAACGTTAGCATAATGAGGGTCCCTAAATGTGAACCGAAGCATTGACAACATTGTAAGTGTACAGATAGTTTGAACGCGACTGTCTTCATAATCTATCTGTTTTAATAAACTATCTGTTCCGATCTAACTATCGGTAGCCTCGTCAAAGCTCCAAACTCATTGGATTAGCATGAAAACATGTCCCAGAGAGAGACAGAGTAGGTACACATCAGGTAATAACAGGTAATAGGTTCGTTTTGCGCCGGAATTGTCCTTTAAGCCTTCACATTTCTTTTCTTATTATTTCATACTTTCTCTCTCTCTCTATGTGGATATCTCTGTTCAGGGATTGATAACAACTTCTCTCTCTCTCTCTCTGTCTCTCTCTCTCTGTCTCTCTCTCTCTGTCTCTCTCTCTGCAGACATCGATGAGTGTGTGTCGGGCGGAGGTGTGTGTCCTCGCCGTAGGAAGTGTGTGAACACGTTTGGCAGCTTCCTGTGTAAATGTCACCTCGGCTTCAAACTCACGTACATCAACGGGCGCTACTCGTGCATCGGTGAGGCTGAACGGTAGATCTGGAGAGGAGGAGGAGGAAGAGGAAGAGGAGGAGGAGGATGAGGAGGAGGAGGAGGAGGAGGAAGAAGGGGAGGAGGAGGAAGAGGAGGAGGAGGAGGAGGAGGAGGAAGAGGAGGAGGAGGAGGAGGAGGAGGATGTCATTAAATTATAAGTATTGTGATGGACTGAGTGTAAACAGTAGTCATGTTTCCATCAACGTATTTAGAAATATCGCATTAGAAAATGTTGATGGAAACGGCAAAAATCGAGAAAAAAAAGTCCTCAAATTTGCAAAAAAGTTTTTAACGCTCGCTTGAGGCGTTTTTTTTTTTTTTGCCTTTTTCGAAAAAGAGTTAATGCGCAAAAATGGGAGCATGGAAACAGCTTTGGCGAATAAGTGGTGATGTAAGTCACCTGCTCCCGTTTCAGAAACATCTGGGATACAAATCTGAGACCATGAAGTCACGTTTGTTAGGCAGAAACTGTGTGTAACGTAACGTAACGTGAAGTCTTTCTCCGTCTCTGTGTCTGCAGATAAAGACCCTCGGCCGTTCTGCTCCCTGAACCCGTCCTCTCCAAAGTGCCGCTGTAAAGATGGACGCTGTAAAGGTACCGTGGGGAATTACTGTGATGTAACGTACTCTAAAAATGAGGCCCTGAGGCCGGTCAAATCTGACTCCAGTTCATTAATTCCCGCGCCTTCTGTCATCGGACTTACAGTACAGGCCAAATGTTTGGACACACCTTCTCATTCAATGCGTTTCCTTTTTATTTTCATGACTATTTACATTGTAGATTCTCACTGAAGGCATCAAAACTATGAATGAACACATATGGAATTATGTACTTAACAAAAAAGTGTGAAATAACTGAAAACATGTCTTATATTTTAGATTCTTCAAAGTAACCACCCTTTGCTTTTTTTGATAACTCTGCAAACCCTTGGTGTTCTCTCAATGAGCTTCATGAGGTAGTCACCTGAAATGGTTTTACCTTCACAGGTGTGCTTTGTCAGGGTTCATTAGTGGAAGTTTTTCCCTTATTAATAAAAAAAGCAAAGGGTGGCTACTTTGAAGAATCTAAAATATAAGACATGTCGATTTCATTATTCTTCCAACTTTTTGTTAAGTACATAATTCCATATGTGTTCATTCATAGTTTTGATGCCTTCAGTGAGAATCTACAATGTAAATAGTCATGAAAATAAAAAGGAAACGCATTGAATGAGAAGGTGTGTCCAAACTTTTGGCCTGTACTGTAAGTTCTCCAGAACCAGAAGGATCGATCTGAGAAGAAGAGTCCAGTTAGGTCTGTGTAACGCTCATCAGTTCAATTTTCTTAAGCACAAACGGACATTTGGAAAAACAGAAAAATGGGTTAAAACATCAAATTTTTGTTTTTTTAACCTGTTTTTCCAATTTTCTGTCTTTAATTCAGAGGAAATCAGAAATTTAGAAAATTGCTAAATTGCGTCTGAGCTCCAATTATTCAATACTACAAATGGTATTCTCTCCCTCTCTACTTTGTGGAATATGCAGGTCATTAACTGCATATGGACCAAAATGAAAAACGCCAAACTGATCGACGCAATTTTGTAATTTTCTCAATTTCTGATCCTCTGAATAAAAAATGTTTATAAGGTTCTATCTGCACTTTTGGCCGAAATTGAGTTTTTGACAAACCGTTAGGTGTTTAATGCCTGTGTAATAGCTGGGATGTAAAAACTTTGATGCTCAATATCTCAGAACTACCCTAAACGGAGATAGGACCTTATAATTCTAAGCTCAAGATTTGTCAAGGTGGAAATACATTAAAAATTGGATATTTGAACCCATTTTTCTGTTTTTCCAAATGTCCGTTTGTGCTTTAGAAAATTTAACTGATAAGCGTTACAATCACCTAGTTAAGCAAAGTTTACTGAAGTCCAGCATTCAGGTTTACAAAACACAGCTGTGGGAACACAAAAGTGACTCTTAAGTTTCCCTAACCGCAGACAAACGTCTACGGCAAAGTCTGTGATTAGATTCTGAACATATTCCTAATCTTTTTATCACCTTGCTTGAAGGCGTTCCCCTGCTGTCTCTCTCCTGTCTCTGGGCAGATTCTCCAGCTCTCACACACACACACACACACACACACACACACACACACACACACACACACACACACTACGGCTGTGCAATTAATCAAAATGTAATCATGATTATGATTACGGCTCCCAATGATCACAAAAACAGAATAATCGAGAAAAACAATTATTTAGCTCATTACGTTTTGCAAGTAAACTGTTATTTTTCTGAATGAAAAAATAAAGTTTAAATAGGACAAGTATTGAGGCAAATTTCACAGTTATATGTGTTTTTTTTACTGTTGATTTATTTAACTTTTTCCAATGTTTTTTAAGTTCAATAATTACATCTTTCCAGAAGTCAACGAGTAATCGTGTTAAATTATCGTGATTTCAATATTGACTGAAATAATCGTGATTATAGTTTTTTCCATAATCGAGAAGCCCTAACACACACACACACACACTGATCCAAGAGCCAACCCCCTCGTTCCACTTCTCCGTCTGGTACAGAATAACATACACTCACATTCCTGACCTGTCAGGTAATCAAAGCTTAAAGTCCCAGTGTGTAACATGTGTAACATGTGTAACGTGTGTAACGTGTGTAACGTGTGTAACATGTGTAACGTGTGTAACGTGTAGTGTGTGTAACGTGTGTAACGTGTGTAACGTGTGTAACGTGTGTAACGTGTGTAACATGTGTAACGTGTGTAACGTGTAGTGTGTGTAGCATGTGTAACGTGTGTAACGTGTGTAACGTGTGTAACGTGTAGTGTGTGTAGCATGTGTAACGTGTGTAACGTGTGTAACGTGTGTAACGTGTAGTGTGTGTAGCATGTGTAACGTGTGTAACGTGTGTAACGTGTAGTGTGTGTAGCATGTGTAACGTGTGTAACGTGTGTAACGTGTGTAACGTGTAGTGTGTGTAACGTGTGTAACGTGTGTAACGTGTGTAACGTGTAGTGTGTGTAACGTGTGTAACGTGTAGTGTGTGTTAACGTGCGGTGTAACGTGTAGTGTGTGTAACGTGTAGTGTGTGTAACGTGTGTAACGTGTGTAACGTGTAGTGTGTGTAGCATGTGTAACGTGTGTAGTTGTTCATTCACCAACTTGTCCTTTTTCATGAATATTTACCTCCACCATCAACTCCAAGTATTCCTATTTTCTGTATATTTAACATTAGCGTTTGAATGAACTGAGGTAGACGCTCCATATTCATGCTCCATCTTGAAATACGTTAGCCAGTAAGGGACATACAGGACATACTGCTCCACCTTTGTGTGTGTGTGTGTGTGTGTGTGTGTGTGTGTGTGTGTGTGTGTGTGTGTGTGTGTGTGTTGTGTGTGTGTGTGTGTGTGTGTGTGTGTGTGTGTGTGTGAGTCTATACATCATACAGGGTCTGGTATCGTATCTTAAACTGGACTTTAGGGAGCTGGCTGTGTGTTAACGCATAGTGTGCGTCTGTGTTTTCATCCAGCTGTACTCAAAGTGACTCTGGAGCCACAGAGGCCGAGAACTATAAGAACTACAACTCCCAACATCATCATCACCACCACCTCCGCTGCTGCCGCTACTACGAATCTTCTCACAACAACGATAACGACAGCTCAGCCGATCGCGACAACAGCTCTGGTTACTCCTGGGACCGCTGCAACCACGACAGCCTCTCCCGTACCGACTACAAGTAGAACTACAACTCCCACAATACCTACGAGTACTTCGAGTACAAAACCGGCTACCACCGCTGCAAGTACGCCTGCTTCTACGCCTCTGCGTACAATAACTGGACTGGAAACTACAAATGAAATGGAAACTACAAGTGGACTGGGGACTACAACTGGACTGGGAACTACAACTGGACTGGGGACTACAACTGGACTGGGGACTACAACTCCCACAATACCTACGACTACTCCTTCAAGTACAAAACCTGCTACGACCGCTGCGAGTACGACTACTTCTACGCCTCTGCTTACTACAACTGAACTGGGAACTACAACTGGACTGGGAACTACAACTGCATTGGGAACTACAACTCCCATAATACCTATGACTACTTCTTCGAGGACAGCACCTACTGCTGCTTCTACTACTGTTACTTCTACTACTGTTTCGAGTACAACACCTGCGACTGTGAGTACTTCTACCTTGGGTACTTCAGCTTCTCCTACAGCGGAACCAACAACAACAACAATAACAACGGTTACCGTGACGACGGCGTCCGCCCGCCCGCCAACGACGACGGTGGACAACCGGATCGATAAGGACGTGACGCAGAGACAGAGAGGAGACGTACACAGTGAGGACAACACACTGATACACAAACACACACACACACACACACACACAGACACACACACACACAGACACACAGACACACACGCACACACATTAGAGCTGCAACCATAAGTCAATTGATAAAAAAGAATCTGCAACTATTTTTGTGTGTGTCTGTGTGTGTCTGTGTGTGCGAATGCGTTCATCTGTGTGTGTGTGTGTGTGTGTGTGTGTATTGTGTGCGTTCGTGTGCGTGTGTGTGTCTGTGTGTGTGTGTATGTGTGTGTGGGTGTGGGTGTCTGTATGTGTTGTGTGTGCGTCTCTGTGTGTGTGTGTGTGCGTGTGTGTGTGTGTGTCTCTCTGTGTGTGTTGTGTGTGTGTCTCTCTGTCTATCTATCTGTGTCTCTCTGTCTGTCTGTCTGTGTGTGTGTGTGTGTGTGTGTGTGTGTCTCTCTCTGTCTGTGTGTGTGTGTGTGTGTGTGTGTGTGTGTGTGTGTGTGTGTGTGTGTGTGTGTGTGTGTGTGTGTGTGTGTGTGTGTTGCAGTCCCCCGACAGCCCAGTCCCAACCAGGTGTGGGAGTTTGACATCGAGCTGGGGAACACGGCCGAGGACGCCCGAGACGATCCCGGTGAGTGTACAAATAAATAAGAACTCAATACTTTACATCTCTGTTATTTAGTGTTAGTTGGGAAAGTCTGGTGCCTAGTAACCATGACAACCCAATGAAATACTCTCATGTAATCATATAATTTAATTACTATATAATAATTGTATCATATATAGTGCCGTGGATCAGTAAACACAGTTCAATGGGTGAAGTGGTACAGTGAGGCTTAATCATGTCTATCTTACTACATGTATATACTTCCATTATAAACACTGACCTCATCATAAGCAAGTAAACAATAACAATAATAAACATATATAGATTCTGGGTTAGGGTTGGGGGACCCCATATGCACTGAACTGAGAAAGTAAGTCACATGACTTAGTGTTCTGGGATGAATAAAGTTTAATCCTCCTGTTGACATTGGGTCTGATTATCTGTGTGTGTGTGTGTGTGTGTGTGTGTGTGTGTGTGTGTGTGTCTCTGTGTGTGTGTGTGTGTCTCAGAGGCTGGTGTACTCCTCTGTACCTTTGACCATGGCCTGTGTGACTGGATGTCCGACAGAGAAGGAGATCTTCACTGGGAAACAGCTCACAGACCCACAGGTAACAGACCCACAGGTAACAGACCCACAGGTAACAGACACACAGGTAACAGACCCACAGGTAACAGACACACAGGTAACAGACCCACAGGTAACAGACCCACAGGTAACAGACCCACAGGTAACAGACACACAGGTAACAGACCCACAGGTAACAGACCCACAGGTAACAGACCCACAGGTAACAGACCCACAGGTAACAGACCCACAGGTAACAGACCCACAGGTAACAGACCCACAGGTAACAGACCCACAGGTAACAGACCCACAGCTCACAGACCCACAGGTAACAGACCCACAGGTAACACACCCACAGGTAACAGACCCACAGGTAACAGACCCACAGGTAACAGACCCACAGGTAACATACCCACAAGTAACAGACCCACAGGTAACAGACCCACAAGTAACAGACCCACAGGTAACAGACCCACAGCTCACAGACCCACAGGTAACAGACCCACAGCTCACAGACCCACAGGTAACAGACCCACAGGTAACAGACCCACAGGTAACACACCCACAGGTAACAGACCCACAGGTAACAGACCCACAGGTAACTTTTTTTTTGATTTTTTCGACATACTATACTATGAGTTTTTGTGATTTTTTCGACAGACTACAATATGACTTTTTTGTGAATTTTTTCGACTTACTATACTATGACTTTTTGTGATTTTTTGGATATAGTATAATATTACTTTTTTGTGATTTTTTTCAATATACTGTACTTTGACTTTTTTGTGATTTTTTTTCGACATAATATGCTATGACTTTTTTGCGACTTTTTTCGACATACTACATACACTATGACTTTTTTGTGATTTTTTGGACATACTATACTATGACTTTTCTTTGACTTTTTTTGGATATACTATACTATGACGTTTTGTGATTTTTTCGACATACTATACTATGACTTTTTTGTGATTTCTTTTCTATATACTGTACTTTGACTTTTTTGTGATTTTTTTGGACATGCTACACTATGACTTTTCTTTGACTTTTTGGATATACAATAATATGACTTTTTGTGATTTTTTGGACATACTATACTATGACTTTTTTATGATTTTTTTCGACATCCTACACTATGACTTTTTTGGACATAACTTTTTTCGACTTTTTTCGACATACTATAAGTACACTATGACTTTTTTGTGATTTTTTGGACATACTTTACTATGACTTTTCTTTGACTTTTTTTGGATATACAATAATATGACTTTTTGTGATTTTTTGGATATTCTATAATATGACTTTTTGTGATTTTTTTTCGACATACTATACTATGACTTTTCTTTGAATTTTTTTGGATATACAATAATATGATTTTTTGTGATTTTTTCAACATACTACACTATGACTTTTTTGTGATTTTTTTCAATATACTGTACTTTGACTTTTTTGTGATTTTTTGGACATACTACACTATGACTTTTCTTTGACTTTTTTGGGATATACAATGAGATGACTTTTTGTGATTTTTTGGATATAGTATAATATTACTTTTTTGTGATTTTTTTCAATATACTGTACTTTGACTTTTTTGTGATTTTTTGGACATACTACACTATGACTTTTCTTTGACTTTTTGGATATACAATGAGATGACTTTTTGTGATTTTTTGGATATAGTATAATTGTGATTTCTTTTCGACATACTATACTTTGACTTTTTGTGATTTTTTTTGGACATACTATACTTTGACTTTTTTGTGATTTTTTTCAACATACTATACTATGATTTTTTTTTTTCAACATGCTACACTATGACGTTTTGTGATTTTTTCGACATACTACACTATGACTTTTTGTGTTTTTTTCGACATACTATACTATGACTTTTGCAACTTTTTTCGACTTTTTTCGACATACTATAAGTACACTATGACTTTTTTGTGATTTTTTGGACATACTTTACTATGACTTTTCTTTGACTTTTTTTGGATATACAATAATATGACTTTTTGTGATTTTTTCAACATACTACACTATGACTTTTTTGTGATTTTTTGGACATACTATACTATGACTTTTCTTTGACTTTTTTTGGATATACTATACTATGACGTTTTGTGATTTTTTCGACATACTACACTATGACTTTTTGTGTTTTTTTCGACATACTATACTATGACTTTTTTGTGATTTCTTTTCTATATACTGTACTTTGACTTTTTTGTGATTTTTTTGGACATGCTACACTATGTCTTTTCTCTATGACTTTTCTTTGACTTTTTGGATATACAATAATATGACTTTTTGTGATTTTTTGGACATACTATACTATGACTTTTTTATGATTTTTTTTTGGACATCCTACACTATGACTTTTTGGACATAACTTTTTTTCGACTTTTTTTCGACATACTATAAGTACACTATGACTTTTTTGTGATTTTTTGGACATACTTTACTATGACTTTTCTTTGACTTTTTTTGGATATACAATAATATGACTTTTTGTGATTTTTTGGATATTCTATAATATGACTTTTTGTGATTTTTTTTCGACATACTATACTATGACTTTTCTTTGACTTTTTTTGGATATACAATAATATGATTTTTTGTGATTTTTTCAACATACTACACTATGACTTTTTTGTGATTTTTTTCAATATACTGTACTTTGACTTTTTTGTGATTTTTTGGACATACTACACTATGACTTTTCTTTGACTTTTTTGGGATATACAATGAGATGACTTTTTGTGATTTTTTGGATATAGTATAATATTACTTTTTTGTGATTTTTTTCAATATACTGTACTTTGACTTTTTTGTGATTTTTTGGACATACTACACTATGACTTTTCTTTGACTTTCTTTGGATATACAATGAGATGACTTTTTGTGATTTTTTGGATATAGTATAATTGTGATTTCTTTTCGACATACTATACTTTGACTTTTTGTGATTTTTTTTCGACATACTATACTTTGACTTTTTGTGATTTTTTTTGGACATACTATACTTTGACTTTTTTGTGATTTTTTTCAACATACTATACTATGATTTTTTTTTTCAACATACTACACTATGACGTTTTGTGATTTTTTTCTGTCATACTACATTACAATTTTGTGTTTTTTTTGACATACTATACTATGACTTTTGCAACTTTTTTCGACATACCTTATAAGTAATCTATGACATTTTGTGATTTTTTGGACATACTTTACTATGACTTTTCTTTGACTTTTTTGATATACAATAATATGACTTTTTTGTGATTTTTTCAACATACTACACTATGACTTTTTGTGATTTTTGGGACATACTATTATACTGACTTTTCTTTGACTTTTTGATATACTATACTATGACGTTTTATGATTTTTTTCGGACATACTACACTATGACTTTTGTGTTTTTTTCCGACATACCTATATCGACTTTTTGTGATTTCTTTTTTATAATTCTGTACTTTTGACTTTTTGTGATTTTTTTGACATGCTACACTATGACTTTTCTTTGACTTTTTTGGGATACACAATAATATGACTTTTTTTGTATTTTTGACATACTATACTGTGACTTTTTATGATTTTTTTCGACATCCTACACTATGACTTTTTTGGACATAACTTTTTTCGACTTTTTTCGACATACTATAAGTACACTATGACTTTTTTGTGATTTTTTGGACATACTTTACTATGACTTTTCTTTGACTTTTTTTGGATATACAATAATATGACTTTTTGTGATTTTTTGGATATTCTATAATATGACTTTTTTGTGATTTTTTTTCGACATACTATACTTGACTTTTCTTTGACTTTTTTTGATATACAAAAAATGATTTTTTGTGATTTTTTCAACATACTACAACTATGACTTTTTTGTGATTTTTTTCAATATAACTGTACTTTTGACTCTTTTTTTTAGATTTTGAGATACTACACTATGACTTTTCTTTGACTTTTTTGGGATATACAATGAGATGACTTTTTGTGATTTTTTGGATATAGTATAATATTACTTTTTTGTGATTTTTTTCAATATACTGTACTTTGACTTTTTTGTGATTTTTTGGACATACTACACTATGACTTTTCTTTGACTTTCTTTGGATATACAATGAGATGACTTTTTGTGATTTTTTGGATATAGTATAATTGTGATTTCTTTTCGACATACTATACTTTGACTTTTTGTGATTTTTTTTGGACATACTATACTTTGACTTTTTTGTGATTTTTTTCAACATACTATACTATGATTTTTTTTTTTCAACATACTACACTATGACGTTTTGTGATTTTTTCGACATACTACACTATGACTTTTTGTGTTTTTTTCGACATACTATACTATGACTTTTGCAACTTTTTTCGACTTTTTTCGACATACTATAAGTACACTATGACTTTTTTGTGATTTTTTGGACATACTTTACTATGACTTTTCTTTGACTTTTTTTGGATATACAATAATATGACTTTTTGTGATTTTTTGGATATTCTATAATATGACTTTTTGTGATTTTTTTTGACATACTATACTATGACTTTTCTTTGACTTTTTTTGGATATACAATAATATGATTTTTTGTGATTTTTTCAACATACTACACTATGACTTTTTTGTGATTTTTTTTGACGTACTACACTATGACTTTTTTGTGATTTTTTTCAATATACTGTACTTTGACTTTTTTGTGATTTTTTGGACATACTACACTATGACTTTTCTTTGACTTTTTTGGGATATACAATGAGATGACTTTTTGTGATTTTTTGGATATAGTATAATATTACTTTTTTGTGATTTTTTTTGGACATACTATACTTTGACTTTTTGTGATTTTTTGGACATACTAAACTATGACTTTTCTTTGACTTTTTTTGGATATACAATGAGATGACTTTTTGTGATTTTTTGGATATAGTATAATTGTGATTTCTTTTCGACATACTATACTTTGACTTTTTGTGATTTTTTTTGGACATACTATACTTTGACTTTTTTGTGATTTTTTTCAACATACTATACTATGATTTTTTTTTCAACATACTACACTATGACTTTTTGTGATTTTTTTCGACATACTATACTATGACTTTTTTTGATTTTTTGGATATACTATAATATGACTTTTTGTGATTTTTTCAACATACTATACTATGACTTTTTATGATTTTTTTCAATATACTATATTTTGACTTTATGTGATTTTTTTCAACATACTATACTATGACTTTTTATGATTTTTTTCGACATACTACACTATGACTTTTTTGGACATACTATAATATGACTTTGTTGGACATACTATACTATGACTTTTTTTTCAACATACTATACTATGACTTTTTTTGTGATTTTTTTCGACATAATATACTATGACTTTTTTTTTCAACATACTATACTATGACTTTTTTGTGATTTTTTTCGACATACTATACTATGACTTTTTTGTGATTTTTTTTGACATACTATACTATGACTTTTTTGTGATTTTTTTTGACATACTATACTATGACTTTTTGTGTTTTTTTCGACATACTATGCTATGACTTTTTCCGACTTTTTTCGACATACTATACTATGACTTTTTTGTGATTATTTCGACATACTACACTATGACTTTTTGTGTTTTTTTCGACATACTATGCTATGACTTTTTTGCGACTTTTTTCGACATACTATACTATGACTTTTTGTGATTTTTTTCAATATACTATACTATCACTTTTTTGTGATTTTTTGGACATACTATACTATGACTTTTCTTTGACTTTTTTTGGATATACAATAATATGATTTTTTGTGATTTTTTTCAACATACTACACTATGAATTTTTGTGATTTTCTTTGACATACTACACTATGAATTTTTGTGATTTTTTTTGACATACTACACTATGACTTTTTTGGGATTTTTTTCTATATACTGTACTTTGACTTTTTTTGGGATTTTTTTGGACATACTACACTATGACTTTTTGTGATTTTTTGGACATACTATACTATGACTTTTCTTTGACTTTTTTTGGAAATACAATAATATGACTTTTTGTGATTTTTTGGACATACTATACTATGACTTTTTTTGATTTTTTTTCGACACCAGTATAACGACATTGTCTCTCAGGTAGGCATTACCTTTCAGTCCCAGAGCTGAAGACGGGACAACGGAGCATCCGCGGAGCTCGACTGGCCATCCAAATAGTCCCGCCCTGGAGCCACGGTGACCTGTGTTTCTCCTTCTCCCATTGGCTGACGGGGTATCACGTGGGCGTGCTGCAGCTGTTTGTGCGGGAAACGGGACGACACCAAAGGTTCCACAGTTAATTATTCATCGCACCATCAACGTTTAAGGGGCTCTTCTTTTAGGTGCTGACATTTTTCTAGAATTTAGAATTTTTTGCCTTAAAATATTCGGAAGAAAAATTCTAAAAATATTCCGACTTTTTTCTCAAAATATTGCAACTTTTTTTTTTAAACAAACAGCATATTTTTCTATGTTACTTGAACTTTGCGTTGGAATGGCCAGTGTGACGTCTTGTTCCTGATTGGCTGTTGCAGGTACAGCTCCGCCCTCTGGAGCCGGGCTGGTGGACACGGATGGAGACACACACAGGTTACCTTGGCAACGCACTCTCTGGACACGGTGAGACGCACAAACGCTTGAATTAATGTTTGAAATAAGAATAATTAGTAGAATTTTC